>NW_024510321.1:18005835-18043302 GCF_017590135.1 Pyrgilauda ruficollis | reverse complement strand
GGCCGGGCTGGGCCGGGCCGGGGCCGCGTCCCGGCGGGGGCGGCGGGGACAGCGCCGGGGCCCTTCTGGCCTTGGGGACCGCGGGGGCGAGCGCGGGGATGCTCGTGGGAGACGAGCTGGCCTGCTCAGCCCGAGTAACGCTGCAGCACGGCAAAACAAGTAGTGCGAAAGGTCCGCTGGAGTGTTTTTGAAAGGATGAACAGTAAAAAGCACCATCTACAGTTGCTTCACAGACAGGCATGAGAAAATCATTAAAGCGTTTTGTATTTAGTTCTTTACAGGGGGTTCCTGTGGGAGCTTTCTCTTTTCCTTTCAAGCTTGACGTGCTGAGCTCAGGTGTTTTACCCACCTTGCTTGTTCCAAGGCCAGACTAGACGGAGAGGAAATATCTTGCTTTTACTTGACAAAAATTGTACTTAATCCTGATGTGTCGAAACTGAAGATAACATATAGACAGTTAATAATTAGTTTTGTGTGTTTTATTTGAGATTGTGTAATATGGTTTGTTTTCGACCTGCTGCTGACATCTCTTTCGCTTTGAGCCATACAGGCTTTGTCTGGGGAATCCCGTAATATAAAGGGAATTTTTGTCCTATGTGGATAAGTACACCCTTTGGTTATTTTCTTACAGAAGTGTAACATTGTACAAGTCTCTTGAAACTAATTTCTTTGATAGTATTAACCAGTTGTAACTTTCAACTACAGATACATTGTTTCTTAATGTTTATCAAACTTCAGACGTTTAGGCTCCAAGTCAATTCTTCCATCTCTTCCAAGAAAGACCAAGTCAAAATCGTTTGAAAAGTATGTAGCCTTTCAGGAGAAAGGATTAGTGCATAAACAAAGTACTGAGACATAAAGTCTGTATGTATGTTATCAGAAATTCTCAGTCTATTGCATCAAAATAAGACATAGCTCGGTCTTCTCATTTTGAACTGTTAACACTTTTAAGCTGAAGACAGTGCTTCAGTTAACGATTTTGTTGGTAACAAACTTGACTGACTTATTTTGCAAAGTAGTAAATAATTCTTCTTAGTTGTTATGCTGTCTTCTAGTGTAATTTGACAGCTGAAAGTGAGGAAGAGACTGTACTGCTTGTCAGTTTTCCATGGACTAATAGAGAATTATTTGAAGTAATAAGATTAAAAAGTGATAGGCTCAGGTTCTGGCAGGTGTTCCCTTTTTTTCTTCCTAATGCCTGTGGCTGGCAGGGAAGCTCAGACTTCTTGAAGGTTTTGTCTCTAAAGCTCAGTTCACTGGATGTGCTCCTCAGCACCGCGAGTCTCAAGGCAGGGCAGCAGCACCCATCAGTTACTTCAGTGGCTCACTTGCTCTTTTCTAGATGCAGAGGATGCCAACCCCCTACCTGCTGTGCTTGCCTAATATGATCAACAGTGAAGAATTTTCAAAAGTGTTAGTCTGTAAACTGTATGAGGAGATAGAAATAACCACTCAGTACCAAATCATTCTTGGAAAAGCAGATAGTGGGCAATGAGCTGATTTTCACTGGTAAACAGCCTCTTCCTTTTGGCCCCTTTCATGGTGTCCTGAGGGAGGCTGAAGGACCAGCAGGCTGTTAGTTGGTGACAGCCTACTTTCAGTAGCCTGCTGCCTTTATCCATCACTTAACTGGATTTGTGCCAGGGAGATGGAAATGATGAAGTCTCCCGGAAAGTGTCCCTGGGCTCTTCTTCTCTGAGCCCTTTGGGAATTTGCTATTATCTGGATGAATTTTTTGGCAGGCTTCATAAGATAGCATCAGCTGTGGAGTAAGCTCTCATGTTCTCAGGAAACTTCCAAAAGTTGTCAAGCCATAGTGCTATTTTTCATTTGTTTTCTGTGAGTAAAAGTTGAGTGCTCTGTTTTTATTCTTATCCAGCAAGAAAGTTTTCTTTTTAAAATCAGTTTCTTGAAGTAGAAAGGCAGTCAGCAGCTATTCTTAATTTCATATGAATTTGGACACTGGTGTAGTTGATAGTATTGCAATAGCTGTGCATTCTTGTCCACTGAACAGCTGATCAGTACTGTGGAGTAGTTGGAAGTTATCTTGGAACCATTTAGGGTAATAGATTGCAGAGAATATACCTGGAAGTAAATTGTTTTCCATCATTTTGAGGAGCATAAGTATGTCTTACATTCAGGACAAATTTTTCAGTTTGTCTGACCAGCTAGCAGCATTTGGCTAGTCCGTTAGCATGCTGCTGCAGTGGAACCTGGTCATCCATGATAGTTTACCATTTGTACCAACATTGTACACCAGTTTTTATCAGGCGTAGTTGGCTAAAGAATGTTGTTTAAGACTGCTATTAAATTAATTATATTAAAGAATGCTCAGATAAGGTTAACCATTGTCATCCTCAAGAGTCCAAATCTCTGGAAGAAGCCCAAATACTTTTCATTTTCTGAAGTTTCTTTTTTACCATATTTAGGAATGTTTCAGCAGGAAGGGATGCTAATCAGTGGTGACACAAGTTTTCACAATCAAGGTGGGGAACCTTTGATAATGTGCTCAAGTAAGGAACATAATAATGGAATTTAAAAAAAGAAAAAAATCATCAAGAACTGGGCCTCTTAAGAGTATAATTAAGAAACTCTGATTTTCCATTTAAGGGGTTAGGATTAAAAGTGTTCTTATTAGGTTTGTAGGTTTTCTGTTTCTGCTGTATTTCTCAATCCTAATCATAACATTATTCCCAGTGAATTGTTCCTGAGAAATACAGATTTATCTGTAAGTTTGACTCAGGTAAAATAATGGTGAAATTTTCTTTAATAACCAAAAGACTGTCTACTAATCTGTCATGATAGGCTTATTAGTAATGTAGTGGTGCTTAGGCTAGGTTTGATGAAGAACTTACTGCTAAAGCAGTTCTCAAGTGTCATTTAGATATTTTCTCAAGAATAAAATCTGTAACTCAGGTTCTGGTATAAGATGTCAAAAATCACATGACATATTAGGAGAAGGTGTTAAAAAATATGGAGGGGGTTGGGTTGTTTTACTTTTTTCCTCACACACAGTAAAGGATGAAGGTATTTGCATTTGCTCTGAATGTTACTCTGGTTCTTACTCTGATGGTTTGAGGCAGCACAGGATTGAGAAGAAATTCGGGCTTGTTATTTACAGTAATAGGAAATTAAGCAGGTGGTTTAGTAAGATAGTAGAACTTGATGTGACTTGTTTTATTAACTAGCAGTTGTTGATAATTTTATCCTATCGACTCTTCAAATACTTATTGATATGCTTGAATTACATATGATCAGTCTACAGTTTGATGCCCTTAGAATGCAAGAAATGATTTGACCATGATTCCCGTGGTGCAATTTCTTGAAATAAAATCCTCATGCTATTTAAAGCTCATTGTTCTTTAGATTTATCCCCTTGCTTAGTCAACATTTTCAAAATATCCAATTACATGTCTCTCTGAGCTGAACTATTTTGTTGAGCCAGGTTTGCTAAAAGAAGGAAAATTGTCATAGATGAGTTTCTTGACCCCAGATCATTATGGAGACTGCAAACTGTGAGTTAACATCTGGCTGCAAAGAAAGATGAATTTCAAGGATTGGTTCAGCTTGTCATGAGACTGGCACTTTTTTGCCTGAGTTGGTCTACTGTTTTTCTCAGCTTTGTTTTACAAAGGACATTAACTGTGAGCTAACAGGGAGACTGAGTAGAAAATGTGTGGAAAAGGAGCTATAGCAACCCCCCTTTTCGGTATTATATAAATATTTATGAAAAACAGGAACTTCTTACTTAAAGATACCTTTGGTGGTAGGTCCTCAGTGAAAAATGGCAATGCTGACAGGATAAGACTAAGTGGAGTACACCTTCAGTGTATCAGCCAACAAAGAAAAAAATCTTTTCCACTATCAATTAGCAGGCTGTCAGTTCAGCTGGCCACTTTGAAGCCAACATAGTATGTTCCATAGTGAAAGACTGTACTTTTCTGGTAATTCTTTCTTTCCTCCCAGGGAAGAACTGTCACTTAAGTGCTTCTCCTTTCAGCTGTGACAGTGTGTATTATAATACTAAAATTTAGAAGAATCAAAGTAGATCTTCAGCATGTAAAATCTGTTCCTCTAACTGATAAAAATAACATTGCATACCTGATGAGGAAAATTAAGTTTCTTGGTGATCTTCTGAAATGCTTCTTATACTGTGGCTGGGCTTGAGGGCTTCTGCAAATATATGCTGGCACCTTTTGTTAATGTGACATGTCTGTGATACACCTTGTTTACAGACTATTCATCCTTCTGATGTATCTCGAATGTGCTCACCTTCCTGTTGTGTTGTAATATTTCTGGGTAAAAGGTAGTGTGAGTTCGGTGGATTTATGTGATTTGTGGATTTGTGTTCTGTTACGGTTTGTGTGAGAGATCGAACATCTAAATTATTTTTCCTCAGCTAGTCTTACTATTTCAGCCTTTTTTAACCAGGTTGTAAATCCTTTTGTCTTCATTCTGCTCAGTTCATTGAGCTGAGTGATGTTCATTTTTGCTGGGCCACTGTAAGCACGGTGAGATCCTACACAGTTTTCTGAAGGAATGGGCTGAGGTGGCCTCAGTCACTGCTGCTTGCTTTGCCTAGGATCAGCTGCAGGGCTTTCACAGGACACCTACAATTGCTCCCAGAAGGGCTTGGGAACACTGCACATGTACAGTTAAACTGCAGAAGTTGGTTAATAACTTTATCAAAGTTATTAACAGTATTATAACAGTACATGGAATTCAAGTTTCTCTCTATGGAGTCATTGCCTTTCAGGAGTATTTTCAATCTTGTCTAAATCGAATCTGGTTGGACATATTCTTCTTGTGCAGTTCTGAACATGTTAGTCAAATGCAAAGTGGTTAATATTCAAGTGGTGCCTTCTGTAGAATGGACCAACAAGTGTATTTGTTCTTTTTATTTGACAGACAAAGAGAGCAAAACTTAAATGCCTTTAATTTCGGTGATGTGGAATGGCATGTAATCCAAAGTTCTCAGCAAGTGCCTGCAAAAAGAAAGAAAAATTTGCAGTCTTTCAGTCTTTAAGGGTGATTAAACTATATTGCTTTGGAATTTTAGTGTTTGCAATTTCATAGGGAAGGGGAAATTCTTTATTTAGCCATGTGAAGGAAAGAAAACTTTGAGCAGAAGAGGAGAAAAGGCTTAGGGGAGTGATGAGTTTTTCATTAAGTCTGTGTTAGTTACAATGACATAAGAGATTTTTGGCGATTTTTTATCATGGTAGAAAGTGGTTGTATGAGTCTGTGAGTTGAAGACTTTCTTTAGCTATTCTTTTGAAGACTTTCTGTAGCCATTTGTCTCTTTGTAATTGAAGTTACAACTTCACTATTTCATTTTAATGGTGTCCAACTGTGAAAATGATGTTACATCCAAGTATAGAGTAATAGCAAATAATAAGTAGGATGGTTGAAAATCTTATGTTGGTAGAATTTTCTCACAGTTTTTACTGCTGCTTGTTTTAACTGCTTCAAATAATGTACATTTTAAGTGTTAGATTTGAAGGTATTTTGATCTAGATTTGTTTTTTATTGAAATTCTACTAGTATTAATATCTTTGAGACTTTGTTGCAGAAAAAGAGCTCAGTTCTTAGACTGGGGTTTTTCTTTCAAAATAAATGTCAGTAAAAACTGAAGCTTGGAAAGCTCAAGCCTGCCAAGAACTCCCTCTGAAAATGATGTTAGCAATGGATAGTGACTAAGTTTTCTGCCGTAAGAAATGCATCATGTGGTTCACTGCAGTATCCAAACAGTCATGAGCGTATTTACTCTTGCAGATTTCAGATAAGGCAGTAAAATGCTATTGTTAAGATGCAGAACTAAGGCAGAGAAATTTAGTGACTAGCACATATTTCCATGGCAAATCTGCAGCAATATTTATATTCCTTTTACCAGCACCTAAAGCATCAACCACTAAATCTGGCAATGGATTTTTTTCAGCATGCACTACCTTTCTTCTGTCTAATAGTACTTTGTAAGTCTGATGATAAATTTCCTTTAGGACAGGCATGTATTTTAGGAAATTTTTATTTTTTCTTCTGAGAAAGGGGTTTTGCTTTTTTTTCTTCTGTCCTAAAATAATCAACTGCAATTGTGTTTTGTATGTAATAGGGAACTTCAAATAGAATCACAGTGCAAATATTTTTTACTTTGCTTCTAATTGATAAATAATGCACAAAACCAGAGGAACAAACAGAATTTTATCAATGCTCCAAGTATTCAGGTTTGTGTAAATTAGAGGGAAATGAGGCCTCCACACACTTAATGAACCTTATGACACAAGGAGAGGCAGGGTGATTTAGGTATCCCAAAAGAGCCTGTGCAATAGCCTGTGTACTTTCAACCAATGCATAAGTAATTAAACTCATATATTTAGATCCTTTTGGCCTGGTTTCTCATTCAATCAGTATAACTCTGTTCTTCTGGATTTTAGGTACAGTATTTCAGTGAGAGTCTATGTCATTTGTAATGAGGAATGATGTTTTCCTTAGAAGCCAGGTGCTATTCAGTGCCATGAAAAAGGATACAATATATGTCTAGAAGAATGATTTCAGCATGTAGTGCTTTATTAAAAGGACATTTTATTCTACAAATTATTGAGAAGCTAAAGATACAAACACAGCTGAGATTTCCATCAAACCAGGTGCATTTTGCTTCAGAATGCTTTATTTGTTCTATGTGTGATTTATGACAATGTTTGTGTGGTTGGAGCACCAATTCTGACTCAGGAGTTACGAAGATGCAAACTATTGGTCACTGAAAGGTGTGTTTGTAGGGAAGTACAATTAATGCCTACCTTGTTCTCTTTTATGTTTTTCTAGGTGTCTGGTTTAGGTATAATATATGTGTTAGAGACTGAATGTTTGGCAAGATGGAACTGGTCTGGCCCGGTATGGCTAGTGTTCTGAATGCAGAAGTATAAAGAGCAAGACGTAGTGATTCCAAAGTCTGCATCGTGCAAAGTGGCCAAAAAATTATATAAGTTTTTTGTCTCTTTTGTGTTTGTTTTAGGAACTAAATAAATTGTTGAAGTAATCTACAAAGGTATTCTTATATTGTGCCCAATCATTGTTTTTGACCAAAGAACCCATTGATCAAATTATTGTTTTCCTAGTATGGCTCTTACGAGTATGTGTGTGTGTCTTTATGGAATTACTGGTAAAAAAAAACATTCAATAACTCCTGAAAAAATAAAGGTTAGAGGTAAAGACAAGTAATGAAAAAAAGAAGAAAAACCAAGCAAAAAACCAGTTAAAAATGTAAAACTACTATTTTACTAACTACTATTAATAGTAATTAGGATTAATAATAACTATTAATTGCTGCAAATTAACCTGATGCAACATAAGATTGTACAGTCTTGCACTGCTTAAAATTGCTATGTTCAATTGTAGGTCTTGCTTGTGTTCTGAAAACAATGCCTTGAATTTGAGTGGTGCAGCTTCGTGGAAGAGAGCTGTGTTGTAGTCCTGTTTCCTTTGTGTTTGGCATAGCATTAGTAAAAGGCCTTTTTTGTGGCCTTTCAGTTAGCTCAGACAGTGTGCTGCTAACATTCTCATTATGTTCTTAATTTTTAACTTCCCTTGTTTTGAGACAGAATTTAAGTAGAACTTAGGCAATTTTTTTCTCTTCTCTTACCATTAATTTTATTGGTTTTTTTTTGATTGATTTATTGGATGATTGTTATTACAGAAGACTGAAAGTATACAGTGAAACTTGGTTTCAGGCTGAAATTTACTAAGAAACTATCTAGTGTTTGTTGGTGGAGGAAATATCCTAGGGGAAGGCATTACAAGCAAATGGCACTTTTTCTATAGGACTAACTTTGACTGCCAAGGAAGAATGTGGTCATAGCAAAAAACTTGTAATTGTACTCATGGGTAGATTTGCAAAATGTTCTCATTGAGAATTAAAATAAAGGCTATAATCGGTGTGGTTAAATGGATCAGGGATTTCATCAATCGCTATCAAGCTACTTATTTGTAGTTTTAGCCATGGTATTTAAATTAGTGTAATACACAGTTTGCTGTTATATTAAAACACTAAACAAGCATTAGTTTACTTCTTGGTTTGTAGAAGACATAAGTGATTGCTATGTCATTTCTCTTTGCTGACATTGTGAGGGAAGAAGGATTAATTGTTGTCAAAAATACAGACAACTGTCTGTTATGTAGAACAATGGAAAAGACCAAGGTTTCAGTTCCATTGGATTGCTCATCTCTCTGCTAAAGGGTGTGCCAATTGAAATGCAGCATTAGGCATGAGTGACCAGTCTGGGTTTGTGAGCTCCTTGTGCGAGCTCAGAGCCTGGCAGGAACTTAAGGCTGTGGAGAGAACTGTGCAGGCACTCTTTGACTGGAGCTGGTCCAGCTCCGGTAGAGCAGGCAACGAACTGAAGCAGTGGAGTCCTGGAAGTAAATGCCTCCATGTGGTCTGTTTTGTGGGTCTGTGCACTGTGCTTATCAGCTGCTTTCAGTCTGAGGAACGCAGTGTAGGAAACTCGGGCTCTGTGTTTCAAAAAAGCAGCTCTGGTGCTGCAGAGTTGAGGCTGTCTTTGGAGCAGAACAGCTGCTGTGTGCATAGACTGCAATTTCAGAACACTGCCTTGGTCTGTGATGGTTCATGCAAGGCATTGAGTTCAAGTGTCTTACCTGAAAATCACAAATTTCTATGATTGTTAGTCATAAGCATGAATTGGAACAAGAGCAGACTGAAAGGAAAATGAAGTGGTTGGTTGATCAGCTGGTATATCTTAGTACTAGATGTTAGCATGGTGTCTACCCATAATTTTTTATATTTCTGTTGATTATGAATGCTTTTTCTAACCAAACAAGTTTTCTGATAGGGTTTAGAGGGAAGAGGTAATGTTCCTCTGCTTTATCTGAGAGAACATACAGAACTGTAACTAACTTTCATTTAGGATTTCCCTGTACTTTTTTGCTGTTTTCCTTGCATCAGACAGTACAGCTGATGTGTTATCATTTCAGTTGCATATATGTCAGTGTTGAATTTTTCCTCAGAATTACTTTGGGAGCACATAACCATAGAGTTTTGCTTTTCTGCATTTTTTTTCTGAATTAAGAAACTAATTAACTGTAACCTACATCCATTTGTAGAACATAGAAGCTCATTCATAAGAAAAGCCATCAATTTTGATATGAATAATCCTTGCAATTTTTGGAGATTAGATGTTTTGCTTTGTCTTTGTCTTTGCAGTTTTGCCAGTGCTAATCTAGATAATGAATCTTTTCTGGCAGAGAGGTTTTTTATGGGAAATCTTTGGTTCCTTTCATAAAACTAAGTAGTCCGAGACATTCCCTGAAGGATAGTATTTACAGCTGAGGCGTATTTTGTGTTTTGTAGACGAAGCTGTAAACATTAGATGAAGAGCAGGGATGGAAACCAAGATTTTGTATTATTCTATGCCTATTCTCCTACTGTTTGGTTAGTAATTAAAAATGCATGTGCATTCCTTTATGCTCTCCAGTCCTGAGCTGATGTATCAGTGTTTAGATAATCTTCTATTGAGCTGCAGTGTAAGGCCCAGTTTCCTTTAATTCTTTTATTTATTGTTATCCTTAGTGTAACTAAGCTTTTGTGGGGGACAAATAGGGAGGGAGTCTATTTTTTCTTCTAACATTGAACCTATTTCTTCTCTACCTCCTCTCTCTGTTTCTTTAGTCTTCACCGGGGACTCTTGTCCTATTAAAAAAATTTGGAAGGAAGAGTCGCAAGGGCTTCTTTGAGAGTAACTTTAAGGTTTAGCAGTCTTTATAGCTGAAAAGAAACAGTGAAATATATAATCCAAAGCAGAAGTAAGAATGGGAATATAGAAGTTTAGTGATTATGATGACTTTTTAAATCCTTCTTGTTGAAATATAATACATGAAAGGAAATGCAAGACACAGCACTTTAGTGTCTGGGAAGGTGATAAATTCAGTTGTATCTGACTCTGCAAACAGTGAACCAGTGCTTTGGGTATTCTTATCCTATTAAACTTTATAGTTCAAATGGAAAAAAAAATCTGTTGATAGCTATACTGCTTGTGTCATGTTTTGTGTGCACCTTTATGATGTGGTTAAACAACCCTAAAATATGTTTTTCTATTAATTAAAATTAATAGTCACAAATGAACATTAGAAAATTAAAAATAATTAGATACAACAATGTTAATATATGATTTTTATTAAGTATAGGGATTTTTCATACATTTAGAAATATACAAAGAGGTAATATACGTCAACATCTTCATTGACAATTAAAAATATTTTTTTAAATTTGTATTTTGATTTACTTATACTTTATTTATCAGAGAAAGCAACCAGTGAGATGAACACTGCAGAGGACTGGGGCCTCATCTTAGACATCTGTGATAAAGTTGGACAGTCACGCACAGGGTAAGTAACTTCAGGAATTTCCTCCCCAAATATTTTTAATTCTGTTATTTCAGTCTCATACCCAGGTGAGAGGAATGAATTTTTTGTTATCTTTTATAAACTTCTGCAACAGCTGAATTTAATTTAAATTAATTACAAGTAAAAGGAAAATGTATGGGGGTTTCTGCTGAAATATTTTGCAATCCTTACTTTGGATATACTGGCTGATGCGTTAAAATTAGGACTTGTGTACAGCAGCTTTTCGCCAGTGTAACAGATAAATTGATATGTTTTAGCAGTATCCTGTAAACCCAGGAGGCTTCATGAGGCATTTTTCTTACAGAATCATAATCTAAGTTGGAAGTGACCTCCAGAGGTCATCTAGTCCAACCCCCCCCAGCTTCAAACAGGTCTAATTAGATCAAGTTGCTCAGGACCGTGTCGAGTCTTGAATGCCTCCAAGGTCAAAGGTTCTGCAACTTCTGTGGGCAACACTGTGTTTCAGTATTTAACTAGTTCTACTTACTAAGTAAGGAAATAAAAAATAATTCTGCAATCTGTTTGCAATTTTTACTGTTCTAACTTGTCTGTTGTATCTTGTCCTGTGACTGTGCAGCTCTAAGAAAGAATCTGGCTGCATCTTCAGTGTATACGCTGAGTAATTGGTTGTGGCCCTTATCCAGGAGCCAGCTTGTTACAAAGCTCTCAACATGAAAGCACCTCTCCCATCTTTTCCTTGTATGTGACCCTCCCTGATCATCCTGGCAGCTATCTATTGGACTTAGGTAAATAGCCTTCTTGCACTGGGGAGCCCCAAAGTGGACAAAATGCTCCAGATGGAATCTTACAAGTACAGAATCGAGAGAAAGGCTCACTTTCCTGACCTTGTCCATGTGGTCAGCTCCTTTCTTCATTTAAAACGCAATAACTTATCCTTGTTCTTATTGGACTTCCAGTCTGCCCATTTCTCCAGCCTGTCCAGGTCCCTCTGAACATTAGCCATGGACTCTAGTGTACTGATAGTTCCCCTTCAGCTTGCTCTGGTCAGTAAGTTACGGTGAGCACTGTTGCTTCAAGCAGAAATCCCTGAAGGATACTGCCTGCTAGCTGGAATTTGCACTACAAGTGACAACTCTTTGAGCCTAGGAGACCTGTTTCTACCCACCTTTATCCAGCTGTGTGATAAGGACACTACAAGGGCTTCAGCTGTATGTCAAAAATTTCCTAAAACCAAGGTATAAAACATCTGCTGCCCTCCATTGCTCTCACCATCAGACTGCCAATGTCTTTGTTACAGAAAACAATAAGGCTTTGTGTTTCTTCTTCTTGTTTTTAGAAGCTATTCTCTGTCAGCAGGGCTTGAAAAATGTACATTTTGGAGATGTGATACTAAATTAAACACATCTTAACATGGGCTGTTAATGTTTCCATTTTTGATTATTTACTGAGCTCTTTCATAGAATTTATGCATGAACTTCCTTCTTGGACAAGAAAAGATAAAGTATAATTTGAACTAGCAACTAAAAATACAGTTTAAAGACATAATTTCAGAATATTTATAGTGCTTTCAGTCAGTGTAGTATTAGGACTAGTATTAAATATACCTTCTTGAAGCATTTCTTGTAAAAATTTAGGAATGGAATAAACTCCAGAAGAAAGTTTTGTCACTGATGCTGTGGAAGGCTTCTCTGAGAATGACTTTGATTGCCTTGTAGAACTGCCAGAATCAGTATGAGATGCCAGACAGCAAAGTCCCACCTGGGACTTTTGTTCCCAAGGACTGGTTTGCAAATAAGCTTATTCCTTGGGATTAGAGATGGTCTCTGGAGGAGTATATAAAAATAGCACGGCATATTGAGACTTCTGTGCTGTTGTGTATAACTATGGTTAAGATAACAGCTGGCAAGTTGTTTATAATTATTAATTAATAATTAATAGTTAGTTAATAATTAATAATCTTCTGTGCTGTTGTGTATAACTATGGTTAAGATAACAGCTGGCAAGTTGTTAATAATGTTTCCTATTAGTCTCTATATGTAAAACTGCATTTCTATTCCTTGAGCATGTTGATGCCAAACTTGTAACAGTAGCTATATTATTGAATGTTTCAGTATTCTATTTGATCACTGAAAGCCTTTCCACAGATGAAATTTACTCTCACAGCAACATAGTCTGAACAGTGCTCTAATGTGTGTAGCTGCAAGAGACAGCAGTACAGATAAATCAAGAGATCTTCTGGTAATGTGCAGCTAAATTCCTCTTAGGATTTCTAAGGTTTGTTTGTGTTGGTTTTGGTCTTTTTCTTCTGCGTGTTTGTATTTTAATCTTTTTCTTAATAAAATTGTTTTAGAAAAGTGGGACTTTAACCTTTGTAATATTTATCCTGCTTGTAATAGGCTGCCAGCAGACTGCTTAAATTCAGATTCTGTTAAAACTTGCTGAGAGTGGGTTTTCTTTGTTTTTAATGGATTATGTTGTACAATAGCAAGGTAAAGCAAGACAATGTTTCCCATTAAGAAGTTTAAGTGAGATATGCTTAGCTGTTTGAAATTCTCCTGCAGTCTAAGTTCCTCTGACAAGGATGCAAGTCTTCTTAGCTCGGATCGGCTTTAATCTTTTAACCAATTCTGCTCCAGTACAAGCTGTTTGTTACAGTTCTTGGCAGAAGTTTAGATTGCAAAAATCTCTCCTTTGTGGATTTTCTTTGTACTAGTCTGTAAGCTCCATTGCATCCTGCAGCATTCTAGATGTGGATTGCCTTACACCTGAAGCCACAGCAGCCTAAAAAACACTTATTCATTAAGTAGCGCTTCTGGTACAGCACATTGTCTGCAAACTTGTTGGTATCCTGATTAATTGTTGGAAACCTGTTACGCTACAAAGGTGTTGCATTTTCTCATAAGATAAATTAGTTACAGTTCCATAACATAATTGCTACTGTTATTTTTTATGTTGTTATACTTTCCATACCAAGAATTGCAAATTGCTGAAAATGTTATCTTGCTTCCTTTAATCCAAAGAGCTAGAACAGATTTTTAGCAAGGTAGAATTCCACTGAGTCCCTCTCTTTCACTATTTTCTCTGTTTTTTATGAATTTCAAAATCAGAGTTGCTGTTAGCATTTTTATAGAAAACACAGGAAAGACAGAAAATATGTCAATATTTTAAACAATATGACTTGTTTACAATAGCTTATATTAAATACCACTCTATGTAGTATAGAATTAACATTTTCTGCATGTTTCTCATATCAGGTTCATAGGTGATCTAAAATTTGTCTAATGATGAGACAATACTTTGTTTAATCTCTGAATTTCCATTAGGAAGTCATACAACTCAGCAGTTGCACATCACATTGTTTGCATCCTGTTTTTTGCCAATATTAGCTCAATGAACATATTGCCTTTTCAGCATAAAAATATGATTAAAACAAAAGTTTTACTGTTAGAGGCAATCCTTTCTGTCTCCTGGTTTTGTACAGCATTCTTGAAGACTTGTTTATTTTAAAAATTTTTAAAATTTTAATCACAAGTAGTGATTGTTCACGCTGTCCTTTGCAGGGTCATGAGTTGGACTTCAGTGGTCTTTAGGGGTCTCTTCCAGCTTGGGATGTTCTATGATTGTATATTTGACTGGCATTTTAAATCTGACTACAGGAAAAGCATTAATTTTTGCATAGTGTTGCTTTTCTGCAATGAAAATGCTTACAAAACTGAATCTATAGTTTATCATCTCAGAATAAAATAACATTAAAAAATTTGAATGATTCATTAAACAGAATAAAAGGAAAATTAATGAACAAGTATGGTGTATTTTAGCAAAGATGGCCCCACTTTTTCAGTCATTTCAGTGCTAGTCAGTTCCTAACTCCAGTTGGGTTTGCATTTGGCTTTGAGACACTTGTACTGTTTATTTCATGAGACGTATCAGTCTACATTGCAACTTTCACAACTTCAGGTTTTTTCTGGAAAAGTTACTCAATAAAAAAAAAAGATGGCTGAAAAAAATGGAGTCAGTGGCTGAGAGGCACATCAAGGGTTGAGAAAATAGAAATGTTCATTGCAGCACTCTCTGTTGGCATGGGTATTGGAAAATTGTCATTGGGAAATGGTTTGTCCATATTGCTGCTTGCCTAACTTTGTCTTGATTCCTGTAGGATTAATCACTCTCTCAGCAAGTCAGTGTTCTGGTTAGCTGTTTCTTCTTTCATTGTTTTTGTGCCTGTTCATGCAAGAGAGAACAGCAAAATTGCTTACTTGATAGTTTTCCGATGTGTCTTCCATTTTTTCCCCCCTCACATTACGCAATCTCGGTAGCATTTTACATTGTAATTGCAGTGTATGTCTAGCAGGCTGACCAGGAAGCTTTGTGACCAGTCTGTTTCTGAAGAAGCAAGAAGGAAAGCTGAGTCCCACTGAGTTACCTTAGACTGTAAATAAACAATAAATTCCTGAACATATCTGAAATGTTTTGTGCAGAATAGTACTTTAGATTGCAATGCTGCTAATTGTGCCCTTGTTAAATAAAATACAATCAGATTTTTTTTTTCTACTTTCTAAAACGAAACCTAAAATTCATTGTGAGTATTTTCTATATGAGTTTGTTTATGATACCATATGATGCCACATATGATACATAGCTTCTATTGTATCTTGCCATATTTTCACCCTACTTATTTGTTATTACTACTCATTGTGATGCCTCTGAAATTATGATCATAGCATCATTGGAGTGGAGCTGTGGCCGAATATTTATATAGTACAATTTGGAGAGATGCCTAATAAGTAGATAGAATTCTACACTCACAGAGTGCATGCTTCCCTCTGGTTTCTGCATAGTGCTTCTCATAATTTACACACTAAATTGTATGATGAATTAATTAGAAGTAAAAATAATAATTACAGGCCTGTCTAGAATAGGTTTTCTTACTCTGTGTGACTAAAGATTGGTACACCTGGATTATTTTCTTTATCTACATGTAATCAAAAGATTTCTTATTTTAAACATTTGAGTACTTAAAAACATTTAACACTCAAGTATTGATCATTTCTTTTAAATATATGAACAAGTAGATTTTGCTTGAGATATGTGGATGATCATTTGGCTTTGAGGCTTTCTTGTTACTTTTAATAAGACTTTGGATTCCTTTGTAAAAAACATCATAGGCGAATGATCCTGTTCTTGATTTGCTAAGCTCTTGATCCTGCACCCTGCCTTTATAAATACTGGCTTCACAATGGGCAAGCACTTTTTTGAGCTTGCAATCATATCACATTGCTAATCCTATCATAAACTAATGGTTAAAGAAAGCAGTTATTTCTAACAATTTTAGTCTGTATTCTTTCTCAATTAAAGTGAACATATGAGAAGTCTTGGATAATTAATAGATAAAAAGCAGTACTTGCCTTAAAGCCTTCATCTGTGATAATTGGTATATGAAGGTATACACTGAATGATATGTACTTGTGCTGCATGACAGCACTTTCTATAATTAGTGCCACTAAATATGAGGTGGACATTTCTGTAAAATGTAGACACTGCCAAATATAGTATAGCCAAGCAGTAGTGTAACTTATACCTGAGTTACATGTTAGTTTTTGAATATCAGTTCAACAGAAAAATACTTGTGCTTCCAAAGACAACCATGCTATAAATGTGTACACTCTGTAAGTGTGTAAAATCTCTTAGTTAAGATTTACCTTCTCTTTTCCTCCTTCTCTACTTACCCTCTTCCAGGGTTATCTTTCCAGGGCTGTTCAACAGATAATGATTGTATGCCCTTGATAATTCCTACCTCAGCCTGGCTCAGCTTTCTCCTACTTTATAGATGGAACAAAGTATCAGAAAGTCACATAGATTTTAACATGCTAAACTTTCTGAAGTCCCCTTTCAAATTCTTTGTTGAAGTTGCTTTTCATGTTGTTTCTATCTACCACAACATAGGTATTTAATTGTTTTGAAATTTTGATGTAGATTGTCTAACAGATGTTTTTTTAGAAATTATTGGTTCATTACATGCCTTCTTTATAAATGTTATTCTGTAGATTAAAAGAGACTCTGAGGAATATGATGATAAGTCAAAAGTAGCAAAAGGGTGTTGGTAAATCAGTATGTAAGGAAGCGTTCTTGCATATATATTTGAAATATAGAGGAGTATGTGCATGGACTGCAGAGAATTCCAGTTCTCTAATTGTAAGGAATTTTATGCATTTCTGGAGTATTTACAGTAATTCGCTCTAAAAATAAGAACAAGAAATAATATAAATTACTGAGAGATTTTGATAATTAAGAGAGATACATCCTAAAGATATAGTCCTACATCCTAGTCTATAGTCCTAGATAGAAATGGCTATAACTGTTTATGGTGTTTAACTTATTTTTAAATGTTCTTATTTTAAATTATAAGCTACTAAATAATTTACTTGTGGTGTTCAGGAGATCTTGCTATCTGTATGTTGTCAGCATTGTCATGTGTGCAATGGGGAATGTTCATTCCATTCCATATTTTTAAAGCTATCTTGTGTTTTTTAGGCCTAAAGACTGCCTCCGCTCTATTATGAAGAGAGTGAACCATAAAGATCCGCACGTCGCTATGCAAGCATTAACAGTAGGTTCTTTTAAACGTAGTTCATTTTTTTTTCCTTAAAAGTTATATTGCAAAAAAATTTCTAAGTTTTAATCTTTCTTTCATTAGCTTCTAGGAGCATGTGTATCAAACTGTGGCAAAATCTTTCATTTAGAAGTCTGTTCAAGAGATTTTGCCAGTGAAGTAAGCAATGTGTTGAATAAGGTAATGTATTACATTGACTTTTACACTTCACCTGTAAGTGAAATTAGATAGAGAGTTGAGGTAATCTGAAGTGGAATGGAATCTACTTCTAGAGGACTGGAAAGAGTGGGGAGGGGAAGGAGAGAAGATTACGGTAAAAACTGTGGCTCTCAGAACTTCCTGAATGCCACTTCTTACTAGTTAACAAAGGTATTCTGTCTGGGGGAGGTGTGGCGTGTTAATTTATAAATAAGTTACTATATTTTCACTTTAAATAACATCAGTAAAACATTAAATACAAATATGATGAAATGGAGATAGAACGGGGGTTCTATGTAATCTTATTTTATTAATCACATATTGTACTGGCACAAACAAAATGCTGATGTATTATTCTGCCTTTATTTATTTTACTATTCTAATAAAGACTGAGTGCTAAACTTTACTACAAAGTAAGGTATCTGTATGTTTTATATTGACAGTAACATGCATTTATTTGAAATTAAGGTCAGATTCTTACATTAGTTAACTAGTTTCTACTGTCCATGCAGGGTCATCCAAAAGTTTGTGAAAAGCTGAAAGCCCTTATGGTGGAATGGACTGATGAATTCAAGAATGACCCACAGCTTAGTTTAATATCCGCTATGATAAAAAACCTTAAGGAGCAAGGAGTTACTTTCCCAGCTATTGGTTCACAGGTATATTGGATTTTTGTGTTTGTTCTCAAAGTGTGTCACAAATCCTTTTTATCCTCAGCTCTGTATCTTACAGTTTGTAGTCTTGAATTTTAAAATGTTTGGCAAACAAAATGAAAGCTACCTTGTCTTAATAAAACTTTTCTTTGTGGAGTGAAATGCTCTAAATTATTTTAGATTTTTATGTGGCAGATGAATACACAGCAAAATGGTGAACTTAATGCACTGTCAATTTTTTGTTGGATTCATTTTTGCATCTTTTATTTTTGGCTAGGCTGCTGAACAGGCAAAAGCAAGTCCAGCTCTAGTTGCCAAAGATCCTGGTACAGTAGCCACCAAAAAGGAAGAGGAGGATTTAGCTAAAGGTGAGTGCATTTATTTGCTGACATGATGCGTATTGATTTATTTAAATGAACAGTAGCCAATCTGTATGTGTTACTAATGGTTTCTTCAATAGTCAACCCACCAAAGTCTACTTTTAAAGTGGTCTGTGTCTCAAAAGCATATCTGCATGAGTTTCATAATTTTGTGTTCACGCTGCCCCTTCTTCAATATGATCCATTTTTTTCTGCAAACTTGAGCTGAGTTTAATGAGTGAAACTTCTCTGCTCAGTCAGGCTTCATTGAAAATGACCCAGAAATGTGAAATTATTCAAGGAATGATAGGGAGGAAAATAAAGAAAGGGGGAAATTTTTGCTTGTTTAAGCAAAAATAATTTTGTTAATTATGAATTAAGGAGGGAATTTACTGTGAAGGGGAACAAGCACTAGCACAGGTTTCCCAGGGATGTCATGGTATCTTTATTCTTGGAGACATGAACAAATTGTCATTGGCAGTCAGTTGTAGTGACCCTTCATGAACAGGGGATTGGACCAGATGACTTGCAGAGGGGCCTTCCAATCTCAGCCAATCTGTGTAAATCTGATTCTGTGAATCCAGGCTAAGAGCTTCTCTCTAACAGAGAACCAGTGTGCACTGGAACAGATGTATCTTTTTAATGTTTCAAGCAATCTGGAAAAGTTCAACATGGTGTAAGATGTAAAATAAGAATGTAAATATTTTACATCAGTTTAAGGTTGTAACAATAATATCATAATAAAAATTGGATAACTTTGTGGAGTTATTCTCTTTGTTCTTAAATGCTATTTATTCATCCTGTCCATGTTGGAAGGCTCAGTAAATCCATAGGCAGAATTCTGCTCTCTTTGTTATTTACCATTAATTCTAAGAGAAAGACATAAAGTCATTAAAATGCAACAGGAATAGAACTATACTAAAAGTTTTCACAGAATTAAATTTTCATATCAATCAACCCATTTTTATAGGGAATTTTCATCTGAGTAACTCTTCTTTTGTAGCTATTGAGCTGTCACTAAAAGAACAAAGGCAACAGCAAACAACACTTTCCAGTTTGTATCCAAGCACCTCAAGCCTTTTAACAAACCACAAACATGAGGGCCGAAAGGTTCGTGCAATCTACGATTTTGAGGCTGCTGAAGATAATGAACTAACTTTTAAAGCTGGAGAACTTATAACTATACTTGATGACAGGTAAGTTATATAGAAAACCTACTAGAATTATGTTAAACTGTAAAAATTAACTCGAAATAATTATATCTTCTATGTAGAAGCATACCCTGAAATACAATGAATGGGAATTTTTTGTATCAATATTTTGTTTTGTATTTTTATTAATACTTAATTTTTTGTATTAATACTTTATTTTGTTATCTTCTTAATTTTTTACAAGTAAATGTATTTACATAAAAATTCCTGTGTAAGGATTTCTGCATATATGCAAGTTATATTTATGTGCTAGTGATATAAAAGCCTTTACTGTGCAATTCCTAAGAAAGTTCCATGTAAGTATGGGATTTCTGATGTATGAGGGCTTTACTTTTTTTTTTTTTTAATCTTTAGTGATCCAAATTGGTGGAAAGGTGAAACTCATCAGGGTATAGGATTATTTCCATCTAATTTTGTAACAGCTGACCTTTCTGCTGAGCCTGAAATGAGTAAGTAATTTTACATTTCTGTATATATGTTTAACTCTGCCATGGCTCATGGGTGATTTCCTTTCCCTTATGCTGGAGTCAAGTTGAAAATTATTGTGATAATTGGATTAAAACTGAGGAGCCCTTGCTATGCTATCATAAGTTGCCCAAACTGTCTTTGCAAAATAATTTGCTTTACTATTTTATTTTAATCATGAACCTGCTGAAAAATGCTGCTGTCTGCTGCTGCCTTTGTCAGGAGGTTTTTTAAGACTCATGAAATCACTCCATTAACACCTAAATAAACATGGGCAACAGCAGCTTTTTTTCCAAATTACTTTTTTGTCCAGTTGCAATGGTGCATGTCTAACTGAGATGAAACTGAAGGCCTCATGGCAGATAGGACTTGGAGACAGACTACCAGTGTTCAAATTGTTCAAGAAACCCAACTACTGTAGATATGTACATGTGCATAGCGGACAGAGGGATTTTCTGCATGCAGCTTGTTTAGATCCATCCAATCTGCTTTAAATATTTAATAAAATATTAAATATTAGGTAAGACTTCAAGATTCTAGAGCTGATTTCTGTAAATCTCATGGGTTTGTAAGATTAATCTTCTGTGATCTCAGTTTGAGGGTGTTAGAAGTATGAGCAGGTCAGCAGAAATACATGCTCTACAAGTAATTTGTGCTATGCTAAGACTATCTAATAAGAGTCATATTTGGCTTTTTTGCTAAATATAGAGCTTTTTTATGCTAGTCTCCACTACAGAGGAATGAGATCCTTTGCATATAGGATTTGGTGATGAAGGAATAGAGAAACATGAGACCTTTCAGCTGTAGGCTTTGCTTTGGAGAAAAGAAGGCTCAGTTTGTCATAGATTGTTTTATCAATTTTATCTTAAACTTGACTTGCTAGCCCTATTGTTTCCAATCACTCTTTCCAAGTCTTTTATCCTGATGACCTTTTAATATATGTTGTTTGTAGGGAGACGATGATATAGCCATTTACTTGCTAAATCATATTTCTGCTGAGCTTGTGTGAACTGATCTATTTTTTTACAATGTGATTTACAGATAAGAAAATTATTTAGGTCTGTGGCTTTCAAATGTCAATAAAATACTAATTTTTAAAATTTTCACCGTAGAGATTTCAAATGCAAGGAACCGATAAACTATAGTTTATATAATATTTATGTCATTGTTTATTTTTTCTTTTATAAAATTAAACTTGGCTGTTTATCTTACAGTGAAAGCTGAGAAGAAAACAGTGCAGTTCAGTGATGAAGTTCAAGTAGAGACAATAGAACCTGAGCCAGAACCAGTTTATATTGATGAAGTAAGCATGGCAAAAATACTGATTGGTATAAAATGCACTGCTGGGACATTTAAATATATCATGTTTAACCCTTTCATCTTATACTTCAAAAGTATGATAAAAAGAGCATGGAAAGAGCGTTTTCTTTAAAATAATAAATAACATTTTCAGTATTCTCTTTTGTTTAAGAGTCTTGAACTTCTTCGGAATTTCTGAAACTGATTTTGGAGCTGCATTCCATTTAGGACCCTACTTGAGGGTTGTACATCTGTTTACCTCCAAGCTAGAATCTTAGTGCTGAGTGGCACATCTACTTTCAGATTTTGCTTGAAGTACTTCAGTACTTCATAGAGATACCCATCTTGACTGCTCACTTAGATTTATTTCCAGTGTAACCACCACTGTCTACCCTCTTTCTGTCCATGAAAACTCTGAAATTCTGTTCCTGTGTAACTAATATTTAGGAAGATATTTACAATCTCACCACAGTGATCCTGTAGGGTTTCCAGGAACATTCTGTCCGGGAAGTTTTCCCCCCCTTTTTTTTTTTTTTACCTCAACCTGGGTTCTGTCATTGTTTTTTGAAATGAGAAATCAGTTACTGCCTTCCTGAAGTCCTATTGAAGTCCCACCTCAAAAACTCTTCTTCCCAGGAGATACTAGTTTGTAGCCTGCTGAAATAGATTATCTGAAGCCTGTCTTGAGGTGCATTCCAGCTTTTGTTGTCTGTGAGTTGATTTTTGTTTTAGTGTCTTTGGTTTTTAAATTGGCCACAGTATAACTTTTAAGGAAGTAGTTAATTTGACTTTTCCCAACCTTTCCATGGTTTAAGGAGGACAAAGCATGATTTTCTACTTTCATACAACCTATATAACTCAATGTGAAAAAGGCTATTTATTTGATAGTGCTCAATAATAATTAATAAATGATTAAAAATAATTTAAGTGTAATGTTTTTGGTACTTTAACCAATATACTTCAGTCCAAGACATATTTTTCAAAGACTTTATGCCTGTTTGTTTTTTAACCTTTGATGTTTTTATTATAAAAGGGTTGCACTTAAACTCCTTACTCAAGCTCAACTTATTCTGAAGTAAATCCTAAGATGCCTCCAAACATTATCTTAAAACAACACTTCATTACATTGGTAATGACATGGCTTGTACTGAACTGGCCTCATGCACTTAAAATTGCTTTTCAGTGAATTTGAAGTACTTTCTCAATGTATTCTGTCAAAATATATCCACCAGTCCCGCTAGGTGGTGGTATTGCATATGTAATATCTAGGCTGGAAAAATAGGAACTGCTCAGAAGACAATACATGTTCAGAAGGACTTTTAGGAATAAAGGACATTCCACTTGTTACCACTATTTTTTCTTATTTAGCATTTCCTTGTTCAAGCATCTTCATTCATGTAAAGTAGCATGTATAATTTGCATTTTCTTAAAGTTAGTCTAGTTGATTCTCAAGTGCCAAGAGATCAAAATGGCTGTTCTGAACAGTGGCTTTAATTCACTATCCTGAAAGTGCTAATTCCCTTGCTGCCACATTTGCCCTAATAATACAATTTGTGTTTCAGGATAAAATGGACCAACTCTTGCAGATGTTACAAAGTGCTGATCCATCTGATGACCAGCCAGACCTCCCAGAACTGCTTCATCTTGAGGGTAACAGAAAATGAGTTTTTTCGTTGTTGTTTTCCTCACTGGTAATTTTCTGTATCAATGCAAATTGAAACTAAGCTGAAACTACTTCAGCTTCGTGTACATGTGAGAAGCATGCCTGAGAAAAGTGCCTGAGCCGTAATTATCTTCTCAAACTATTTACCCTCTTCAAGACACATAAATACTTAATTTGGTCATATTCATTCATCATTTTTTCCTTCACAGGGTAGCACAGCATGAGTAGCAAAAGGAGTGTCAGGAAGATTCCGTGAGAGGAAGCAGAAATACTAGGGAGGTTAGAATAGATCTGTGGGTGTCCCACATGCTTTTCACTTTCATGTGTATTTGTGGAGGAGTTGCATATTAACAAATAACTCATAGAGTGCTACAAACTAATCTTCTCTTTGAGTCATTGTTTAGACTGCTTCTTCATAGAGATATTATAGATCATTTTACCTAGGCTGATAGATGGACCAAAATTTTTAAAATGGAATTTGAAAAAGGAAGAAAGGAAACTTCCCAATTACAAGACACAACATAGGCTTAAACTGATAATTCAGATGACACCAGACTTTTTTAAGAAAATGGCAGTTTCTACATCTATCTAGAAGTTAATAATTAAAAAATGCATAGGTTTCTAAACTTTTAGATATCTCCCATCTTTCCACACCCATTTGGTTCATCATGTCTGTAAATGAATCCTGTTTTAGAAACCCACATCAGCAACATGTCTGCACATATTCTAGTTCCACTGAAACTAAAGAGAGGTGAAAAGAAACGTGACTGGTTTTATTCTTTCAAGTCCCAAATATAGCTATAGAGGCTGTTATCTAAGAAGCAGATTGCCTGTATTTGATCCAGGGCAGAGGCAGAGAAATTAAAGGTATGCTGGTCAACCAGCTTACAGTTACTTTAGGAGTTGCTTCAAAATGCATTGTGAGATTGTTAAAGCAATGCTGAATTTTATATTGAACTGTGGGACTGCTCCTAGAATTTGAAAGCAGTAGTGTGGTCAGATGATTACTCCCAGCTACCTGCAACAGCACTTGCCAAACTTATGGCTACATATAGTTCTACAATGCTAATTCAAGATTACTTGCTCTACACTTAATTAGGTTTTGGTAAACGACTGGTTTTGGCATAGGGTCTGAAAATTTCGCTGTAGATGAGTTTTGAGTCCTTGATTCATACCAGTGATGGCAGATGCTGATCAATGTTTGATGGAAAAATCCCTTCATTTTCTTCTGCCATCCACGTGTCCAGTCACAAAATGTCTTTGAACTGGAGAGCTCATCCTAATGTGTTCAGGAGCCCAGAGTTTGTGGTTGGCAGCAGAGCAGTCATCAGGTTAACAGACATCTAAACGATCCTTGTCATGCCTTTTGCCACACTTTGTGCTGCACAAAAAACAGGCAAAACAGCTTTTACATCTTTGACCAACACTTTTGCCAATGTATTACTGATCCCAGGTTCAAAGAAGCAGATAGGTACCTCTCATACAACTCCTCTTTCACCTGGACTTGCCTTCAAGGAACTCAGTAATGATGTCCTTCGACTCATCATGACTCAGATGTTTTCAGGACCTTCTGCATTTCTAATATTCTAAATTTCCCTTTCAGCTTCTGTGTCTGTTTATTTTATATTTTACAAACTCTGCCTTTCTGCTAATTAGCTATAGTTTGGTTGGCAGTCAGATGAGCCCCATGTCCTTGTGCTGAAGGGAGGCATGGGGTGCATTTTTATTTTAACGCTTTTTCATTCTGATTCTGGTAAGATTTTGTGTTGCTTTTTGTATATGTCAGTGGTTTGAAAAACCCCCTTCCCCCAATCAGAATTCTAATGAGACTAATGTGCAATTAGTGTCTTTGATGTGCAGATGATTGAATCATTGCAACCAGTTTTCTCTTTCATTGTTTTCATAGTCTACTTGTGGTAAAGTTGGATGTGCACATGATCTAGGTTGCAGTGCCAAATCCCCTTACTTTAAGAAGAGGTCACCTTTCAATTCACATGAACCTTTTATGCAAAATAATTTCAGTTTTATACTTCCTAGATGTTAAATGTGTTTTGTTTCACTTTTTAGGAATAAAGGACACTTTATTTTTATTTTAAAATATACTTTTTAAATTGTACCAGTACTGAAAACTTTAGCTGGGTCTCGTTCTTAAATTGGTCATGATGCTACCTCTGTTATTAAAAATTTTTTGACATACAAATTGTAGTAATAAACTACAACAAAATTGGACTAGCATCTATTTCTATCTAATTTTTTTATTGCTTTCTGACTTTGCAGTATAGAAATGTTTATTACTCTGATATATTTTAATGTCTTGCTATTTTAGCAATGTGCCACCAGATGGGACCTCTCATAGATGAAAAACTGGAGGATATAGACAGGTAAAAAGAAATGTCATGTGCTTTGACCAAAATTAAAATTCATTCTTAGAAAGCAGAGTTGTTACTTGTTAATATCTTAATTTCTGTAAATACTGGCAAAGAAAAGATGTGTATTTATTAGTAGTTTCTCTGAGAAGAGGTCTGAAGATTATTTTCCCCATAGTCACATAATAATTTATAGTGTTGTACCATGTGGCTTTCTGGAACTTGTCAGGTATCACTTCACAGTAAAAAAATGTTACTTAACACACTTCATGAAATTACTCTGTGTTGTCTGTCCTATAATGAAATTATCTAAATTGTAAGATGAACTGTAATATATATTTTCTAGGAAACATTCAGAACTTTCAGAGCTCAATGTTAAAGCAATGGAAGCTCTTTCTTTGTATAACAAATTGATGAATGAGGACCCAATGTATTCCATGTATGCAAAACTACAAAACCAGCAGTATTACATGCCATCATCTGGTGTTTCTGGCTCTCAGGTATGGACGTAACCTTTAACAGCCATTGACCTTATCAAGTTCTCTCTGAGTGAGCAGTGTTTTCTCTTAGTTTTTTTGCACAGTATGTAAAAAAATAAAAATGAAAAAGTTTGTTTTCAGCCACAAGCTTTGGATGATCTTCTTTTGTGGGTTCTAATGCTTTTAGTACTTTTCTGTTCAGTTCCTTTTGATCAAAGAAAAAGCCCATCCTGGACTTTAAGTAGCATAAAATTTAAAAATTGCCAGGGCTTTGCATAGTGGGTCAAAGAAAATAAACAACCAAAGGTGTACCATTTCTCCCTATCTCCTCGTGGATAATTCAACATGAAAATGATGCTATGAAAGAATTACCATTTTTAACTTCAGTAATTCAAATGCTAAATGCTCTTCACTGATATTTAAAAAAAAGAAAAAGGAAACAAAAATATTTGAGAAGTCTTTAAGTTCTAAAGTCAGATATTAAATAGCAAATTTTCTTGTATTTTATTTCTAATACTGCTTTATTTAACTTCCTAGGTTTATCCAGGGCAAACTCAAGGTAATGCATATTTGGTGGCAGGGAGTGCACAGATGGGCCACATTCAAGGTTACAATCTTCCTCCAGAACAGCTCCCTTCTCTCAGCCAAGGCACAGTTACTCCATCTGCCAGCTCAGTAATTCCTGGGCAGCCTGCACAGACATCTTACACAAAGTAATTTTAAGCATTTTTTTATTCAAGTTTAAGTCAATTTAAACAGAGACTCTTTTTAAAATTACAGAAGTATAATTATAAACACAACTGAAAGATACTTTAGTGCAATCATTTCCAGAGTGCTTTTTATTGGTGTCGTGTGTTTGGTAAAAATTCCTGACAAACTTCTTAAGTTTTCAATTGTTTTTTTAATTTTATGTAGTTTTTAATTTTCTGTATACAAAATATGTAATTTATATAGCTCTATACTTTTTATATAAAAAACATAGAGAAAATGATACAGACATGATTTTGTAGTATTAGTAGTAACTTTTAATATAGTTTTAATGGTGAAAATTATATGCTGCTCTGGCTGGCTCTGCATAATTTCTGAGAGCATAAATTCTACTGCTGCTTTGTCAAATATCTTACCACAGAAGAATGGGGAGAAAGCTGCTCATTTTGGGAAAAGAAGTGAATGGGCTATGAATACTGACTGAGCCCAAATAAGGAAGCTAAAAGAGGCTTTTTGCATTGGCTGGGTGGCCAAAGATGCTAAGTTTTGGTTAAGTTACCTATATTGTGGAAAGGTTTATGGGTTTTTGTTAATTGGTTTTTGTTTGTTTGGGTTTTTTTGTTTTTGTTTACTCTCTGTGGAAAGTAATTTTATTGTAAAAAGTTGGGAGAGACATCTGAGTCATTAATGTATTTGTTAGTCCTTGTCCCCAAAGGTACTTATTTGGGATAGTAAAGCATACAATGATGATGTGTTTCTGCATATTCATCTGACTTGTTTTGCTATTTAAAAGAGTTTGGTGGGTTTTGGTTTTTTTCATGAACAGAATGGAAGATAGATGGTATTCCATGTTGCACATTAAAATAAATCAGAAATACAGATACATGGTCTAATTTTAAATCCATGGGGAGTACCTACTAGTATGTTTAAATCTGAAGAGTGTGTTTGAGTTTTAATGGGAATACTCATTGGCTACAGTTTTAAATATGCAGTGTGTCCAGAGTTTTTCTGTGTATAAATAGAACAACTGAAGAAACAAAGTGTTGCTGTTCTGTTGGTAAACTGTTAATTCTACTTTAAATATTTTTTCTTATTTTCTTTTTATTTCTTTGCAGTGCAATGGTTGGTTCTGTTGCTGGAAGTACCTTCTCTAACCAGCCTTCAGTGTATAGTCCACCACCTGGTACTGTTGATGTTGCTGCTTATCAGAATGCTGGAACTAATATGTCCCAGGTGCCAAACTATAACTTAGCATCTACAGCTCTGCCACAGACAGCAGGCAGTCAGCAAGCACCTCCACAACAACCACAGCCTCCACCACCTCAACAACCACAGCACAGTTACTCACAGAAGGCTCTGCTATAGGATCCAGGACTTCTGATTCCTAATCTTCTTTAACCTCTGCTAAAGGCGGTTGGCGATTCTATGAGTTCCTTCATTTAATCTCTTAAACTTTGTTTATCCTCAGCTTAATAAGAATCTCTCTTGGTGAACAAGTTCAATTTGCACTGACTTTTTAGGATTTTTTTTTTAATTTTGCGGAAGAACTGATATATTTAGAAAATTTAATTTCTTTTAAAATGTCTAAAATTGGTACAAGATTATTTATGTATGGTTAAATTGGCTAGTTTGTGAAAACTCAACCATTGCAAACTGTTGTGGCATATATGTTATGTACATATAGTGTGTGATTGCAGTAGTGCCCATTTCATATAACTATGGTGGTCATGTGAATATATTTAACACAATGTTTAAAAATAATTTGCTTTACTATTTAATTTTAATCATGAACTGACAACCATATTTCATAGTTTTGTCTAGTTTTAAGACAGATGCAATGTCTTTTTCCAGTGCAGGAAAAACAGTAATTCGGCATATCATGGTTACAATTACAAGCTAAGGTCTATATATGAATTTATAAACTTAACTAAGTTTCACTACTTCTTGAATTGAACACAAGTGTATCATGACTATTAGATAGCTTATCTACCAAAGTAAACTTGTTAACTAGTAAATAATTTGGGGGGATAACAGCAAATTATGATTCTGCTTCGGACATAATTACTAACTTCAAACTACTATTCAGAGGCTGCTAAACAAATCATGGGACCATGAAATACAACAGCATTTTATCATGAGAAGCATGTAATTTATTTTTCCAAGTTGTTTTTTAAAATGAGAACCAGAACTGTATTCTATGTGTGTTGGTAGAGATTACACCAAAGAAAGACAGAGGAATTGATGTGAAAGAGAAACAAAGGAGTTTTAAGCTGGAACACACAACATGAATTACACTATTTTATTCAAGTCTTCTTAACTAGAACATGGAGAATTATGGACATGTAAATCACTTTGCTGAACAAACCTTCAGGGCTTCATTATATCTCTTGTGGCCTTGCTTAACAATTTGTTCTGTTTACTGTTCTAACACAAACACTTCTGCCTTAAATGTCTGTTTCAATTTCCAGTTGTACCATTTAAGTTTATTAGCCCTTCTACAGTTTGAGTAGTTCATGAGGCATCTCATCTAAATCCACTTTTAGGTTACTTTAAATTTTCTTCTGCAGCAACATGCTTTAGCCTGTTTTAAACCCTTGTGTTCCTCAGTAACTTTTTAAAGCATGGTATTTTCTTTCTGGGAATGAGGTGCTGCAAAAGAAATGTGGTAATGGAAGGCAGCATTTCATGTGTGCTTGAGCAGAGTTTCTTGTATAAAGACTGTTGTTACTTTGTGCTTGTATTCCATCTTGTAATGCATCCTGGTTTCACCTTTTCCAGCAGCTCTAATTCCACTAGAGCACTGGGTGGTTTCAACATCAGATCTGGTTTTAGTCCTGTGTGTATGTCAGAAGTTGTTTGTTTTGTGTACTATATTTTACTGTGATGATTCTGGAATTAAATGTTGCAATTGTACATTATACTATAAAATGAGCTCTGTTATCCCATATACTCCTGCATCTGTTCACAGTTACCTGACATGCCTTTGTTTCACTATTTTAATTGACATCACTGTTCTGCCAGATACTTTCAGATGACTGCTTTGCATAACTTCTGACTGAGGTGGTTACAAAACGTGCCCATGGTTGATCTATTCCAGTTGGGGATGTTCTAGCCAGCTGGTTGATCTAATGCTAGGATTTTCACATATTTGTTTTCTCTAAAATTTTTAAGAATCCTTGCAAACTTTCATTAATTATTTCAGTACTTTGTGTGACCACAAAAGGCTGTGAAATTTGAAAGGAAATACTAAAGAAAAAAATAATAATCTGACATACTCTGTCATGGATGACTTTTTATGGATTGAAGAAGTAATGTCTTTAGAAAGGACTTGTAGTATAATTTAGATAGTGTTCTCTGTGTGCATTAGGTGTCTTATTCCAAAATCAGATAGTCAATGTATAGAAATGTATAATTTATACATAAAAGTGAAAATATTTTTCTTTTTCATTCCATTGTTCTTAGTCCCTGATTCAAGGAGAAGCTTGAAGAATCAAGATAGTCTTTTTGATATTAACAATTGTATTCTTAGGTTTTCACATGTTGTGTCACATGTTCCCTAATGTGAAACTTCCATACAGAAATTACCCCGAAAAAATACGTTTTGTTAGTAATCTGTCATTGTTTTTAAAACTTTTGAAGTTTTGCCTTGATTACAGAAATGTTGGATCCTGGTTTCTCATTGGAATACTGAACCCTTACGTGCATCGCAGTTTTTTTGCTCTCCAACGTGCTTATTTTGGTCATTCATCCATTTTTATGAAAATTAAAATCACCTTTCATGTTCGTCATGAAAAAAACCCCCACTTGCTAAAATTCAATGCCCCTTTGAATTCAATATAATGAAAGTTGTGAAAAAAGATAGACATTTTCTATTTTCCGTCATACTTTTATTAAAGTCACTGCTGTAAGGTATCTCCTGTAGCAGGCTGGGAATTTTAGTTGACTTTGAATCAAAGTTCATTGTCTACAGTTGGTGGGGTATGTCACTATAATTTTAGGTTCCAAGTCTTAGTGTTTCTGTTGCAACCTACATTTTCCATTTCACATGCAATTTTCAGATTAAATTGAATTTGGAGCTGTGTTACTTCATGTTGATTTTTTTTATCAGAAAATGTCCTTCTGCTTGGTTGTGCCCTGTATGCTTGATACTCTGAAGTGATGCCTTCTCCTACTTTGCTAGATGCTGTCACTGCATGAATTCCTGCAGTCATCCTCTCATATTCTCTTTTATAGCTTAGAAATGGTACTTCAGTTCACCTCCTCTTTGCTGGTTTGTTATAATGAACCTGGAGATGCCATTGCTGGTGCTTCTCTGCCATGATTTATTCTCAGATTCTTTTTTTATGCATTTTTTTTGTACAAGTTCACTTATGTTCTACCTTATTATGGTGTTGAACACTGAAATGTTAGTGAGCAGGGGAAAGTACACGTACAGCTACTGTGTGGAAAAGCTTTTTAGGAATTAAATAGTGTCAGAATGTAAACTGTTTGAAAGTAAGGAATCATTGGAAATGTTATTCATGTTCCAATAGAAGACCTGATTTTTGAATGTCTTGTTTTTTTACATGTAAATTGTCAGTTTAAGGCTAAAATGTCTTCCAGATATTTTGTATAACCCTTTTTTACTTAACCCTTTCATTAAGAAATACAATAATGCTAATTAACTACAGAAGGGGCATTTCAGTGTCTTGGTTAGCATGAACTGGAGCAAACTCTGGAAAGTGCCTTTTGTGCATTTCACTTCTATGAGCAAAATTTTTTTAGCCATGTGTATCATCTCAATATATGTGGGCACAACAAAGGTGTCAAGATTTACTGTAACACCTCCCAAGAAAAATACTGGGGTACTATGTTAAAGTTTTCTGTGTTGGCATCATGGCAGTGTGTTCCAGAGTGTGCAGCTGCAGGAACAGTCACAATATATTTGCCCAACTCTGTTTAGTAACTGGTGCTGTGTAAATGTGTCTGTAATGTCATTGGCCAAAGCACATAGAGACAGCAGTAAAAAGGAGCAAAATGTAAGAATTCCTGCATGCTTCTCAACAGGTGTGGAGCAGCATGTCACAGTATTTATGTCAAAATACTGTTCATGAATTTTGAGGCAGGGAGAACTGAAATAAATTTGAACTTCAGAAAATTCTGCCAGATTGCAAATGGTTAGATGTAACAGAGATAGATTTGCTTTTAGTACTATCTACATATTTTGCTGATCGACTCTAGGCTGCTACTATAGTTCTCTGATTTCCTCTAGATGGCAGGAACATCAGATTTACACTGGAGAACTGCTTAATACCTCATTCTCCAATTTTTCTTTAGTATTGTCTCTATCACTTTGTTTTTCACTTATATTTCAAAGATATCTGTGCAGTCTTTATATACAAAGGTCTTGTCTTATTCCTTCTCTGCTGGGGTTCATAGAATGAAAAAAGTCATCTCTAGTTAGAGCAGCTACACTGGCACTTTGAATTACACAACTGCACCTTCCTTTGGAGAACATATATGTATCTGTTTTAAAGAACAAGGGAGCATAATTTTTCCAATTAAGAGCTGGAAGATACATTTTTAAAGATAAAGGTAGAATAAAAGTTACAAAAACCTTCATTGCTAACAGCAGGCAGAATCATTTTTTACTCTGTTATTCAGTCTTAGTAAAGCTGAACAGCTCTACACTACAGCTCCTTTCTCATTTTCAGCTGCGGTGAAGAATATTGACCTTCATACATACACTGTCCAACACCATAAGAAAACATGGAGAAGGCCTTGACATTTGAACTTTTTGCTTCAGTATGTAAAAAACACTATGTACATTTTTGAAGCCTTGTTTCTTAAATTAGGATGGTTGTGTTTAAAAACATTCCATTTGCTACTATGTAAATTGCAGATCTAAAGTTCCCTTTTCATGCTGCTTCCTTGGCAAAAAGGTGGTAGCAGTTTTTGTTCTATCCTGCATGTTCTTCTGGAATCCAAATAATTTTTGTCTATGTCACGAAAAAGAAAAACCTGCTGCAGTCTGCTTTGGTTTTAATAAAGTGTACACAGTAGCAAAGTGCATTTTTGTTTGGCTTTGTTTGTTTTAATGCTCCCTTTGATGTTGGCACATGTATATATTTAGATATACTGCACTGTTGTACAAGAATTGTTTTAGTAAATAACACTATTTGTAAAAACTGTTAATTGTTTTTGGTATGAATGCAAAATATTAAAGTTGGAGTATTTAGTTCATTATGTTGCAAAGTCAATTTATAAATTTTATAGAATAATAATCTGAAAAGGGCTTCTTTTGCTGGAAAGAATTAAAGATACAATAAGCAAGGTCTATTAGAAGTACTTAAGTTTTCTGGTTTCAGATGAGGTGGAGGTGGGGTTTTTGTTTGTTCTGGTTGGGGAGGATTTGTAGGTTTTTTTGCTCTTGTTTGATGCTTACACATAAATTACATTATCTTTTTTAAACAACCTGTCATTAATTTCCTTCAGCTAACTCAGATAATCCACTGTAGATCTTATTTCAAGTATGCTGCATGTCCTCTATCTTTTGGTAAATACAGCATTGGTATTTTAAAGGGATTTTAAAGAACAAATGGAACCGACTGTGTCTGTACTGTCTGATGTTGGTTACAGATGAATAAGCTGATTTTATGGTAGCTTGACAGTTCATTTCTGATGACAGCAACACAAAATAATATAGAACATGGTGTTTTGATTGATGTGAAATGTCTTGAAGATCAGGCTAAAATCTGGTTTATAAATCTTAAAGTGCTGTCAGAATTGAAGCTTAATAGACTTGACAGCTGTATGCTGTGCTCTTAAAACAATGTTAAGCATAATTTTCTTGCTTAAATTGCTATAGACACCATGCATGGGACTTTGGGAGCAGTGGGCAGCAGTATCAGTTCTTTAGTATTGTCTCTATCTCCTAAAGTGTTCTTAGGGTCGCTTCCTAAAAATATGAGCCAAACCCCTTAGAACAAGAGGTTATGTGGATTGTGGGTTAGTGCAGTAGGAAAATTTTTGTCTTTCAAGAGAATATCTATTTAGTTGACAGAATTAAAAGTTCTGCAGATTGTGTAGAAATGAAACTTGTGTTTTGGAACAGGGAGGGGCAATTAATGTTGAGTTTACTTTATTGCCTATCTCTTAGATAGAAAGCATTTCTGTTGGGATGCCTATAATAAAAATAGATTTTGAGAGTTTGTTTCATAGTACTTAAAGCTTATTGTAAAATCTGTTGCCATGAACCTGGGCAAGAGGTAATATAAGCACGAGTCTGTATTTAAGGAGCTGGAGCCAACTCAAACTTTTGAAGAACTGGTTCAAGTCTCTCTTCATAGCACTCACTTCATATCACATTTATGAAGCTGGAGACCTTAATGAATTGTCATGTTACTCTAAATAGTTTTTGAAGTCTTATTCTACTCTGTTGCAGGATAAAGATTTTTCTCTCTCACAATATTTTTGAATTTAAATTTCTAGATTATTTTAAGTCAAGTCTGTTTTTGTTGATACTGATTGTGATCTAAGTTTTAAGTGAGAAATGAGAATTAAGCCATTATGAGAGAACCTGTGGGAGAACTTCCACTGATTAAGGCTGATTTGTACTCTTTAAAATTCACATCAACCCTGGGAGTGTACATGGGCAGCACACACTAATGCAGATAATCATGTAGGGCTAAAAAAGACAAATGTGTTTTGAGTTAAAGGTTTAGAGCATTTTTAGCATACAATCTTCTGATATAATATATGGAATGTGGTGATTGTGTCACCTAATATTTTGCTTTGACTTTGCTTAACCCTGTTCAGCATGAGTTTGAGTCCTGCTGCATGCACCTTTGATTGCTAACAAACAATGCAGCTTGCTGCCTACGCCCCATGTTCCCATGTTGGTGACGTCCACTGCCTTAGCAGCTGTGCTTCGGGCCCTTGGAGAGGAGAAGAACGCAGCAGGAAGGTGGAGGGTGCTTGGCAGAGCCTGTTGGCATTGGGACACTGCTCAGCAGCACAAACTGGCTGGTCAGTGTCTCTTTATCACTTTCTGGCTACAGGAAGCATGCATATCAAGGAATTGAAGCCTTCAATACATACATACCTGGGCAACTCACGGTTTCGAAGCTTGATTTACTAATGACACTGACTGCTACTGAAATCACACTGGAATCTGTTTCTGATCCGTTGTGATGGCTCACCCCTGTTGACTCATGCATCCTCAGGTATTTGTGGATTATGCAGACGTGCTTTATTTTGCAGTCTGTGTGTCAGACTGTCCCAAATTACTGTGCTTTTTAAAGGAGTGTGATCATTTAGTTTTACTGTGCTTTTTAAAGGACTGTGAACTTTTAGTTCCCTTGGTTTTAATGGCTTTTAGACTTGTCAAAATTTCCCCAAATTAGTCTTTTTCTTTGCCTTGTGAAATATTGTCATAGCTGATGCTGAATAATGGTTAGGCAAATCCTTCAGCAAAACTCATATGGCCTGATGATTTATAGGCAATACAATGATTTTCATAAAAATATGTTGGTTTACATAAGAACAAAGGGAAGTCTCCAGAGAATGGCAGAGAAGACATGGTTCTCTGAACTGGAGTTTGAGCACAGGGTCAGGAACAAGCATCTCACTGAAATGTGCTGTTGAAACTTTCAAATAAGTTGGTTGGGTTATTTTTTTCAGAGAAATCATGGGTGGTGTCTACAAAACTCTTGTTAGGGGTGTGTTTGTTCAGAGAACTCCCTTTCCTCCTGGTGTGGTGAGGCAAAACAATAGTGAAGAATTTTTTGCTTTATTCAAGTCCACAATCTCACTTTTTAGCCAGTTTCTTGAAGTTTCTCTGTAGTACTGATTTATATTATCTGATTGTGTGGCTAATGACACCCTGCTATATCCACGGGGATATAGCGTTAGGAATTTTTAAAGCTCTTCCTGCTCACTTAAGTATAAAGTAGGCGATTTTAATTTAGTTGTTTATTTTAGTAAGCTTGTTCTCTCAAAACAGACATGCTTTCTACTCAAGCACTTCTTATCTTTCGGATAATCAAGGCTTTCTGTAAATGTTAGCTGTTCCTTCCAAGGTTTCAGAATCCCACTGATCACTTCAGGGGGCAGCTATGTGTCCTAGTTGCTCAGACCAGTTCCTAATTGCCTCATCCCAGTACTAGACTCCTTGAATTTGTCCATTCAGGAGGCTCAACTTGACACCAGATTTGTTCCAAAGCTTTCTTTATTCAAGACACACAGTAGGCAGCATGAAACAATTTTGTGTATCTGTGAACAACACTGAGTTGAGCAGCATTCAGTGCGATCCTGTCCAGCAGCAATGCAAAAAGTCAAATCCATGCTCTCCTCTGTACATATTCAATCATTCATGTAGCACGTGTATTTCTTAATGATTATCTCCTTTCATATGCTTTCTCATACTTGATCCTTACAGCAAGCATGCCCAGAAATATTAATGGTTAATAATAAATTAATTAATTTCATGTATACACATACATACAACCTTTCTCTCTCTCTCTCTGGATATTTCCGGTCTGCAGATTGTCCTTCCACATAATGCCGGTGTCTTATGGAGTTTTTACCTTGTTTTCTGAAATGCAGACAGTCCTGATCTTTAACCTCTGAAGTACTGTGTTCCTCATCACTGGTCATACAATTGCTGTGACTGGGCTTTGTATTTTTCATGTTTCTGCCATATTCCTTTGGCCTACTGGGTATCATTTACACAGCACCTTGCCAATTAACTTGGGATCATTGCTTTCTTACTCACTTTATTTTCTCTTCATCACTGGTGCAGTTTCACCAAGGGAATTGGCCAGATTTTAACCCAGGAAAGAAGCACCTCTGTTCTTAGGGATCAAAGTTTGGTTCCAAGTTGTTTAATGATACATGCTGATAGTTCCATCCTACTCGCTAGTTTTATTTGTTGCAGGATTGAGAAGCGCAAATACTGTAGTATGTGTGGCAAGTCCATCATAAAATTTCATGAGTAGTTTGCCATACGCTGTGTGTTCCTTTCAAGATTCACAAAATCATGGAATGGTTTGTGTGGGAGGGGACCTTAAAAGATTATCTAGTTCCAACCTTCCTGTCAGTGGAAGTTGGTATGGAATATAATAATATTTATGGTTTGTGTGGGAGGGGACCTTAAAGATTATCTAGTTCCAAACCTCCTGTCATGGACAGAGACACCTTCCACTTTCTCAGAACCACATTCAGCCTGGCCTTGAGCACTTTCAGGGATGGGGCATCCACAACTTCCCTGGACAACCTGCTCTTAACTGTTGTTAAGAATTGTTGTTATTACACTGCAATACAGTTTCACATGTGGGCAGCAGTCAGGTGAAAAACAATGTTGACCTCCTACATGTTCAATTTAATACTGTTTATTAAGGAATATGATCTCCTGGCTCATCACTGCTGGTTTTTATCAGCAACTCTACTTCATGTTCCACAACAGTAAATCCTGTAGGCTTAAAAATCTTTCCTATCAACAAAGTCAGAAAATAGTCTCCCTTTCATGATTCCCTCTTAAACTCTGGGATCCTTCAGGTCAGCTCTAGCGTTGTCTACATATTCACAGAATATCTAAGCCTGCCTTGTACACAGAGTTTACTAGAATATCAAAAATTGTCTCTATTTTTTTTTCCCACTGGTGTTACAAAGTCCTTTGGAAAATAAAGGACTCAGTCCCTGAGGTACAATAGTCTTGGGTTAATTTCTATTAAGAATAATAATCAGTTTTGCATAGGATCAGTATCTGCAGCACAAGACCAAAGAGATTGTATTTCATTTGAGAAAGTTGGTAAGAAAGGATCTTTGTCTTCTTTGTTAGGAGAATGCTGTATTCAGGCATTGATACAGATATCACCATTTGGTATATGCTTTGCATGGATAGTAATCTTTCCCTCACTGATTTTTCAATCTTTCATTCAGTGTGACTCCCAATGCAAAACTGTAAGGGATGTTGTTCTGTTAAGTGGATCTTGACTACAGATTCAGCCTGTCATAATCACTCAGAAATACTTTGTCTGAATTTTCAGCTAAGCTCGACAGGCTATCCATAGCTTGTTACTGGTATTCTTTTTTTTTTTTTTT